>NW_026867078.1:0-36550 GCF_026571515.1 Ruditapes philippinarum
ATATTATATAGAGCACATAGTAAATCGCATGTAACTTGATTAACAACATCGTACGATAGTCAATAATTGAACTTTTTTGACAAAGCATCTTGCTATTATGCAAATTCGCACGAATTCTCTTTCTCGCGATCATGCGAGGGTCATAATGACTTATGCATAACACAGATGCATATTGACTTGATTGTAAACATTTAACAGTTCAAATCATATAAATGTTGTTAAAACGGATAACTATTTTACGAAATTGAAGCAGAAGTAAATTTTATAGTGTATTTTTTAGCAGCTAAATAAGGAAAGGAAATTTGGGATGAATTAGGGAAAATAAGAATCTCTCAAGTAAGCCCAACAAGGCAAAATTGAAAATGATGCAAGCTCGATTCGATTGAGCCTGTACATTGACAGTACTGTCAAGTGCAAACTACCGCTCACGCCCGGTAGCACCGGGTTATGCAGAATTCAACATTTAATATGCAGTGGAACAATTTTGAATTTTGAAACATCCACAGATGTGTCCATTGTGGTTATCATGTAACCTTCAATGTGACACATAAGTGCCATTACATGAAAAGCAGCATATGGTCCCCAGGCAAAAAATGCGTGTGTCTTTAACGAGAAAACGATGGTCGAAACTAAATAAAATGGATTTTTGAAAGGGGATCAGAGGTTATGAAGCCTGTATATCACAGATAAGACGTCAAAAGACAAATTTAAAAAGCAGGCCACATATCCTAACGGTGATACAACAGTATTTAAGTGATGAAGACTTAAACGACCCAACAATAAAATAGCCGAATAGAAATAACTAAATTACCACAAGCACAACAATAACAACGCGCTGAGCGATCTTAAAAGATCGGAAATATAACATCTCTGATTGAATGTACGGAGCGAGTTTGTACAGCCGACACACGGCACAAGAATGATGATTTGGCTAAAAAAGGAAGAGAAAATAAGAATCCCTAAAGAAAGCCCAACAAGGTAACATTTAAAGTGCAAACTACCGCCCACGCCCCCTAGCACCGGCTTAAGCAGAATTTGAAATTTCCGTAAATGTGTTCATATGGCGGCTATCATGGAACCTTTAATGTGACACGTTAGTGCGGGATTTGACTGAAGGAATTAAATAGGATAACCTTTATCTTCCATACTACCAAGGATAGGGAAATAAAAATTATGTTATAAATATCTGTAAAAGTTATTTTACGCCAGGGAATAAATAAATCAACGAACTTTTGCATATGACAGTTTTGAAGTAGTAATTTGAATAAGACAACCAGAATGAAACGTCGAGATCAACTAGAGCACACAGTACTGGTCAGTCTGAATGTTTCATTTTTCAAAGTGTTTGGTCAACAACACTTTCTTCTGTTGCTTTTACTAGATAACGCACAAGGACACGCCGGTAACAGTAATCCAAATGTTAACCCTCCCAATATAAAGAGAATTTACCATAACAAGATGTTTTTTGCTGCGTGACAAATAAAGCTTTTATTTTTTGTTCTTTTTGTACAATATTTCCTGAAGGTTTTTATATCTTCAAATGTATCGTATCCTCATTCAAAACTACACTTTACACAGTCGTGTTGGATGCTCCACACGCCTTCCTGGTTGTCGATGGGGGAGTTAAGGGGCGTTGATGGTTAATTGTAATTACCAGTACAGACAATTACACGCTTAAACAATGCAAGCCTGCAATATATTTAGTATTTTAAAAGATTTCAACGACCGTAATAATTGCACTACTAGCAAGATCCTAAAACAAATCTACCGCTATCGTAAATGACGGAAATATCTGACAAAAATTTATTAGCTTAATTTATATTAAATCTAAAATTCAATAGTGATTTAAAAAAAACACATCTGCGAAAAGGGATAAGCAAGCAAGAATATTAATGGAAATGTGAAGTACAAACTTCCTTACGATTGTAGTTATGGTAATTGATCTGCTGTCTTCACTTAAAGTACTTTTTTAATTTTTAAAGAGCTCATTACACTTCTGTATAAAACATACTACATGCTTAGTGGTCAACCTATTTTCAGTTGAAAGCTTCGCTTTCCACTTTTGATAACATCTGTCTAACCAAGTGGGAGACTATGATGGACAGTTCTTAAAGCCCTTCGGAACAGAATTGCCATAATGTTTGTCTTCTGCATTGCTTTGTCGGGCCCTTGTAGATGATCTTCTTTTGTTTTCTTTTCAATGTTTCATTTATAGGAACATGATTGGGGCTAAGAGTGTGGTTTGGTGTACCATTTACCGGTTTAAACTCCCGAGAAATATTTATTTTGATGACTGTTTTGTTTGAATTTTCGTGTCCTGACTCATCTGACCCTTGTAGATGATTTTACTGTTCCTCTTTCTTTATTGAGAAAGATATTGAGTACTTTTGTTATGATCATTGGGTCCATTTTTGTATATTTCTACGTCATCAATTTTGTGGTTTTACTTAGTTCAATTATTTTTAATCCATAGCAGCTGTAAGCAGTACACATTGCGGTGATAAATTTTATTTACAGTATCAGGATTGATAAATATTTGAATAACTTGCGTATAATGTTTTGGATTTTGACTTGATTTTCTTTGCTCAGTTATAATCCTTGCATTAAAAGCGCTTATGAATGTTCATGATTTTCGCGTGCTCTGCTACCAATGCGTTATGACAGGGAAGAGACTGATAAATCATCCGAAATCATCCGAATGCAACTTCTAAATTGGCTATCATCAGGCGACATATCTTATCAATTATCTTATCATAACGATCAATTTGAACAAATTCAAAATTATAAGAAATGCAAAAAACATTGTAAAAAAGCTTCAAGCAAAAAATAAAACAAGCAAGAAATTGCTAATTTTTTAAAGTAAGTCTTTTCTAATTTAAACTATTGAATTTTTTTTTTGCAGAATCCGCTAAATTGCAATTTGTCGAAAAAGGTTGTTTGCAATCTTCCGCCAAGTAAGAATTATTTGGTTTAATCATTAAAATACTTTTATTTTATGCTTTTAAATTAATTACTGATTTAGCCGTGAAAATTTTATTTGGTAATTTCACAGTTAAAATTATCAAAAAAAGAATCATACTTTTCAAAGACGAGACTACTATTAAAGATTTTCCCCATGTGGTACCTCAATTTTGTAATTGCTTAAAATGCTGACCTTGTCAGGACAGTTTAGAGAAAAGCAAAGCTAAAGCTGATAAATAACTTAAAGATTTAAAAGTATTAAAAAGAAAATTTATACTTCAACTCATTTTTATTACAAATTACCATAATAAACATCGTATCCAAATCTTTCTTTCTCTTGTACATTCTCCTCCACATGCAAAATTGCTTTTGTTGAGCAAATTAAAGTATCCTACGGGCAATAACTGGCTTATTCAACATGAAAAGCAATGACAGTTACCAGTCCAAAGAACAAGGGAAAAAATCGTAAGACAGCCTTTCAACAAGTCAATGTTTTCTTAATTCCTAGTCGCATTTAAAATGTTTAAACATATGTCAATTCCTATTTATTATAGTATGTAACAATCCTGAGTCTTCTTTTTTCATAAAAAGATGTTGACTATCCAATTCAAAAGGAATCCCTTTTATAACAAGCCTTGTTTTATATAAACCTCCGCCTTACATAGCGGAAATTAGGGCTATTTGCTTTGGCATTTTCTTCTTCTAAAATTGTTTTCCTTTTATTAAAACAAGCGATCATTCATAGTTTTTAATAAAATATTAATAATATAATCACTTTTTAACGTTGATTTATCAATTCATTTTTAAGTTCACAATTTCATGTAGTTATGAGAATTTGTCTGAAATTGAGGGTTACCAGTGGGGAAAACAGATTTGGATATTCAAGTAAATATTTAGAAAGGTCCATTTAAAATGGCATATAAGCATGAAAAAAAAGGAACATTTGTGTGTTGTTGTGTAATATGTTATTTCATCTCACAAGTGGCGTAACAACGAGTGAGAATACTGTTTTTAATGTTCACGGGATATTCATCTTACACAAAAACGAACAAATATCCTCTATAAATATTTGACAAAAATATTGATTTATAATTATTTTAATTTATTATTTTATGTGTACGTATATATTTTGTTTGTTTGTTTGATCTGGTTTAAGCCACACTGATACAGTAAAGGTCATCTGGCGACGTTCCAGATTCAATTGTAGAGGAAGACCTCATGAGCCTTTCAGTGCATTGTTTTTAGTCACGAACGTACACATGAGTAATACTACCGACATTTCGTTAGCTAGCTAGATAGATTCATCATATGAAAACCTTATAAGTCCCTGTTGGTATTTGAAAGCGCAGAAGCAGGGGGCAAGTGGTTTGAAGTCACTCTTCCAAAAACACATCCAAGTATTCTTTATAAGTTTAATTTAAGGTAGAAAATACTAAATGTTGGTTAAAGTTGCCTAATTTTGCATTAAATTTTCGCATTTTGACTAAAAATATAAGATATTGTATATCCTGAATCAGGATGAGTCTAACAGAAACCATAACAATACACATTTTATTTTCAAGCTGGTTTTGGCAGTCAGGTTCATCTTTTAACAATCTGTTTTACAATTGGATTCATGGCAAACAGGACAGTTATACTTCAGACAAACGAATCAAAGTACAATCAGTCAGGCTGGAATGACCTATTTCTTCCTCTCAGTTTAAACTGTACAACGATTTTGAATGAAAATGCTCATGAAGTTTTCAGTAATGTTTTAAGTTTATACATACTTAATTTTTGTATTTCAAGTGCACATTTACGAACATTTTCTCTTGTAAAAGAATGACAAATCAAAAATATATGTGCATTATTTATCGATTTATCCGGTTTTACATTAATTGGTTTTCTTTAAGAGAAAATTATTCATGTAAAAAAATAAAGGATATAACATGAAGTTCTTCATCGAGCGTCCAATAACTTCTTCATTTGATTGGTGCGATAGCTCAGTTGGTTAGCCCACTGACTGTCACTCCTGAGGTTCCGGGTTCGATCCTGGGTAACACCCTTGGGATTTTTCAGAAACATTTTCAGTGTTTCCCATCTAACTAGAGGTATACTGGTAAGAAATCCAGGTAATCCTCGCATGTATCAAAATCAAATCAAATCATTAAACTTGTCAACTTATTAGCTTGACTTATCTAGAAAAATTAAGCTTCAGTATAATTATGGTTGACAAAACTATATTTACTTAGTAGTATGATCTGACATAATCAAATAATTGTTGATGTTAGTATGTTACTTGTCATCATTTGTAGGTAAAAGAGATACTTCAATGTTGATAAAATAAATAACGTTGCTAAATTTGAACGATTGCATTTTAGATGCGATGGATATTTAGTAGAATTGCATACTAACATGAATGCTAAAGTTGTGTCTTATTGAAACAAATACATTAAATTGATATGTTAAATCAAATAATAATGTTAATCGTAATTATATTTTTCAACATCTTAATCATAGGTCTGTATAGAACAGAAAGTATTAAAGTAATCAAAGCTGTTTACGACACATTCTATTTTGATCTTGAACGAGCAATTCCTGATGATATCAGTAAAACCATAAGACGTTTTCACTCAGACCCTCAGCTTTGGTGGGCTGGACAAATAGCTTCGTATATACTAAGACCATCTGAACGTTTAAGACAATATATTGCTGAAAAGAAAAAAACACTTGGATTCACAGACGTAATTGTTGGGTAAATATGTGTTAAAATTGAACATTATATGCCATTACTTCTAATTATAAATTAATGAAATATACCACCTACATTGCTGTATACTCCACATCTACATGACATTTCCAAAATGAATATGACTATGATGACTTCACAATAAGTGCTGGAACTGATCAAAATATTACATTTACAATTTTTTCTATATTGAATAGCATCGAAAGTAAAGCATTCCGAGAGGAATTATTTTTGCCCAATAATTGTAGAAAAATTGACCAAAATAAAAGCACTTCTTCAACAGTTTGATAATGGTCTGCTTCAAATAGCTTACACGAGTTAGAGTTTGTTGATAAGAGAAAAAACTTCTCGGTTACTGAAAGAGAATTTTTGGAATGAAAATAATACAACATATATTTGTATGGAAAGAATATAAGGTAGCACACCCCTAATGCACTATCTCTACTTTGAAGAGTATTCAAATAGGCTAGAAACACTGTAAAATGTATTGAGTCTGAGGGGCGTGGGTTCAAACCCCGGAAGGGGAAACTTTTTTTTCTTTCTTTCTTTCCTTTTACATTTTATATTAATCTCTCAGATCCCTTATGAAAGAAAAAAATGTTTCATTTTAATTATATAATTATTGTAGGTATTTTTTTACTAAATAATACCAAATTTAATAGCAAATATTATACCAGATATTTTCAAAGTTTAATAAAATAAAAACAACACGTTAAAAGTTTATCATATTTTGCAAGACCAACACATATACATTTAAGACTTTGAAAAATGCCCCTTATTAGGGAAAAGTTTAGGAATATTGTAAATAAGGCTTTTTACAAAGGGAAACGGTCAAATAAGTGTTAAAAGTATGTAGGGTAGGGTTACATTTTTATATATATTTTAAACATTTCGTTTAAAAACAATATCATTTTACTTGTTTAATTTGTTTTCTAAATGCAATAATTTGTTTCTTAACAATGAGCTATAGGAAAACATTTTTTCATAATGATGATTTTGTTTATTATTTAGCGATTCCAAATTTCTTAAAAATGCCCTTCCAATGGCAAAGTTTGAGTTAAGAAAAATGTCCATAGCCTATAAACCACACGGTAAATTTTGTTTAAATTTTGCATACAGGCATATTACTGTCCTATGTTGTCAATTTTACAGTTCCTTATAGTGGCAATTAGGGGTGTTCTACTTTAAACTACAAACGGACCATGCTTTTTAACATACATTCAGAAGTGTTTAGTTGAAAGTGGCTGCATAATGATATTGGCATTTTGTTTCTACATAATTTTATGTTTAGATTTATAGTTGTGAAGGGATAGGACAACGAGTGTGCAAATTACCTTAGAAGGATTGATACCTGTACAAGAAACATTTTAGATTATTCATATTGTTTTAAATAAATGGAATGCTTTCTTGAATTGGTGTTGTCAGATTAATCACAGTTTTATGTGTTGGTTCATGTTTTATGATTCTTTCATGTGAGGAAGCAATCCAGCTAGCTTACGGAATGTCGGCTATTCTTCTCAGGTTCCTGTTCGTGCCAGAAATAATGCACGGAAGGGCCTCTGAGGTCTTCATCCATCAGTAAAGCTTGAACGTCGCCATATGGCCTATGTTATGATCTTAGTGCGCATGCTTGAAAATGGCGGACGTATTTTTTCAAATGATTTCAATAGTTAGAAAAATTGGTGATAATAACATATATATATGGATATATAAATGTTTCTAAAATGAATAAATACATTACTGGCATCTTAATTCATCTGTTTCATATATAACACGGATTATATTGGTTTTCTAATGACAAGAAAACGTAAAAAGGACAATATTTCTCCGTTGAACGATAACAAAGAATCAAAGAGAATGATGGCGGAAAACACTCAACAAAACGTTCAGTCTCAAAATCTTCAACAAGCAGCTTCTCCAGCACAGGTTGGTCAATATGGTATCGGTCAGTCTTTTATGCTGACGCCTCTGTATCATCCACCTTCCCCTTTTGTAACAAATCAAACATCACCTATATTAGCTCAGCAAAATGTAAACAATTCAAATACGGACATTTTACAGGGGATTATATAACGTTTGGACAGTATGGACGCTAAACTTGACCAATTGAATAAAATTCAATCAACTGTCAAAACATAACGGAACGCTTAAGCAGCATTGATTTAAAGTTCAACGAGATTGAACGTAGTCACACTTTTATAAGCGAACAGTATGATAGTGTAACGGCACGTTCTGTCGGAAATAAAGGCGATATTTCTCAATTACGTAGTGATATCAAATTTCTGACTGCTGAGAATGAAATATTAAAGTCGGCAAACAATTCAGGTAACAAAAATATTATTGTATTGAAATGTCGCTCGATGCGAGATAATCTTTTGTCCTTCGGAGTTGCTGAAGGTACTACGTTCAATCCCGCTCCTCTTGGCGGTGGTCAATCAACCGTGATGGATTCTACGGGGTTCACGGACAACACTTCTACTAACCAGACTTCTACAACCTCGACTTGTGATGATTTCCATGAACCTGCTATTAGTGCACCAGCCTTGTTTTCTTCTGTCGTAAAAAGTGATCATGAAAATTGTGTTGATAAGGTATTCACTTTCTGTGACAAAATCCTGCGCATTAACGATTTTCGATCTAAGATTAACATAATGCGTGCACAGAGAGTGGGGAAATTTTTATCAGGCAAAACTAGGCCTATCGTTGCAAAATTTGATTCAAAATCAAAATCTTTGATTCAAGAGTCACTTAAACATGTTAAATTACAGCATACAGATTACAATGTAGCAGATCAGTATCCACCGGAAGTGAGAGACCGCCGGAAACAGCTTATACCAGTGATGAGTGATGCTGGGAAACAGGGAAACGCGCGGTTCTTGTCAGGGATAAATTTTATATTGATAATGAATTATATGGTTCTAAATAGGGGGACAGAGAAAATTATGACAATTTGAAAATAGTATCATGGAATGTGGGAGGATTAAATTCTTGCGTAGATGATGAAGATTTTTTAGACTTGGTCAAAATTTTTGATATAATTTTTTTAAGTGAAACATGGCAAAATAATGTTGAAGTTTTTTCTTTGAAAGGATATGATTCTGTTTATGTTCCCAGACCTGAAAGTATTAAATCTAAACGCGTACACTTTGGAATTTGCCTACTATTTAAAAAGCGATTGAATAACGGTATTTCAATTGTAGAATGTGATAACACTGGTTTTATATGGGTCAAACTCGATAAAACATGTTTTGGTTTTGAGTATGATTTATATATAAGTTTTTTATATGTCCCTTCTAGCAATTTTGTGTATTTCATGTCACATGAAATGGGTTTTTTTGAGTCACTTGAACATTATATTCGTAAATATAGTGAATAGGGTAAAAGGCCCAGAAAATTGGCGCCCTTTAAGGGCTAGAGGGTTTTTAGAGGCCCTAAATATTTTAGAATGTACTGAAAAATTATGAATTAGTAAAATTTCATCTTTAGAGGGAAAAATAAATTTGAATTTACATAAATGATATTCCTTATATTTTTTCAAATGGAAAAAATGTTTAATTCTCGGGGAAAGAAGTTTTTAAAGATATTTGTTAAGCAGCGATTTTAAAAATTTAAAGGGCCGTATTGGGGATGAGGGCGGTTGGGTATTTTAAAACTTTTATGTCGCCATCGGGAAAAAAACCCAATATTTTATGTCGAAAGTTTTTTTCCCACAATGGGGGTTTTTTAAAATGTACAGGGGTTTATTTTACCCTTTTAATTTACCTAAAACAGTTAAACCCTAGGGTTTTAAACAGTGACAAACATTGAATGAGTAAACAAAATAAATATTGATAAATTTATTTGGAATGGTGATAGAAGCTATGAATATAAACTCTTTGATAGAAAATGAATATACAAATTTTGAGTCAATTGTAAAATAGCATAATTTCAGATGATACCAATATTAATACGAGTGTGGATAAATTTTCATCAAATTCTTTATGAAAAAGCCTATAGCGTTTTTGGAAGGTCGTTTAATGTGTTTAGGTCAAATAACCGTAAGTTTAAGAGTCCTTGGGTACATTGAAGGGAATGTGAAACGGCTAGACGTAAGCTTCGCTCAGTAAATAAGCATTATAAAAAATAGAACAAATTGTAACGGTGCACTGCTCATTGAAAAGCGTCGTAAATATCGATTGGCTAAGCGCAAGGCTCGTGCTACATTTAAGGCAACACTTACATACTTTGGCTTCTACTCAGCCCCAAAAGTTTGGGAAAGAAAATAAAAAATTAAAATCAAACACGCCAAAAGGGAATAGTATTTGTAAAGACGAATTTTACAATCATTTCAAAAATGTTTTTTTCTGATGACAAGGAATTTATAAATGATGACGCTGAAAATTTATTTAACAGTGGTGTTAATATCAATGTTGAACAATTTGATATTTTGTTTAGCCTTGATAAAGTATTGAAAGCTCTAAATATGTTTAAGAGTGGTAAAAGCGGTGAAATAGATTGTTTAATCCCCGAGATGTTTGTTGAGTGTTAAGATATTATTACACCGTTATTATGCAAACTATTTAGTTTTATGTGCACTCATTGTATTTACCCAGATAGTTGGACTAAAGGTGTTATTGTAAAAAGTAACCTGAATAATGTCAATAATTATAGAGGAATAACATTAAGTATTATTTTTTTCAAAAATCTTTTCAACTTTATTAGATTTAAGACTCCGAAAATGGGCCGAGGACAATAATATGTAAAGTGATTTTCAATCAAGATTCGAAAAGATAAAAGTACCATTGACTGTATTTTTGTTTTAACTTCAATCACAGATAAAGTCATCTTGCATGATGAAAAGAAGCTATATTTAGCATTTGTCGATTTCAGAAAAGCCTTTAATGTAGTTTACAGAAACGGAATCTGGTTTAAACTATTATCTTATGGAGCCTTCACAAAGTTTGTCAATATGTTACAGAAAATATAAGTGTTAAATCTTGTGTACGTGTAAATGGACAGCTAAGTGATAATTTTGAGAGCTTTAAGGGCATAAAACAGGGCGAACCATTATCCCCTCTGTTGTTTTTATTCTTTTTAAATGATATGTATCAATATTTATATGACGACTCTATTGACTCGTTCACTATGGAAGAATTACATCTCTTTTTACTTTTTTGCGGATGATACAAGGTCAATATCTTGTTCCAAAGAAGGGTTACAAAACCTTCTAAATAATTTACATTCTTATTGTTGCAATTGGGGTATCAGTGTTAATATTGATAAAACCGTAGTGATGATATGTAAGAAAGGTAATAGACCTGGAAATATTGATATACTTTATGATAATCATTGACTAAAAATTGTTACTAAATTTACTTATTTACGTGTTATTCTGTCTGCAAATGGAAGTTTTTTTTTTCAGGCACAAAAGTCATTGTCTGGACAAGCTATGAAAGCTCAGTTTTCGCTTACTTCACTATTTGAAACTGTATCACTAAACATTAAAAACAAAATTAAGTTATTTGATTCCATGATCACTTCGATTCTGAATTATGGATGTAAAATTTGGGGTTAACATAAGGCATCCGATATAGAAAAAAAATCATTTAAAAAATTAAAAAAAAAAAACGTTTTAAAGGTTCGTCAACAGACTGCCAGTTCTGCTATTTACGGTGAATTTGGACGAGTTCCGATGATTATATGTGGTAAAATCAGATAGAAAGATATTGGTCCAGAATTATGAAAACCCGAATTCTTTAGTTTTTAAAAGATTTATTATGCGTGATGACCATGGAATATTAGTAAACGATTGGTCTGTAAGTGTTAAACAATTATTATATAATTAAGGATACTCTAATTTATGGGCTAATACAGAAATCACTAACTTACAAATTCAAACAGTAATAAGAACTATTTATGACCAATATCTACAAAAATAATATTCAGAGCTCAAAGAATCTCCTAAACTTGATACTTAGTGTTTATTTAAATCCAGTTTTGAATTAGAAAAATGTAATTAAGTTGTGTAAAATATGATAGCTATAGAATTGCTTTGCCTAGATTCCGGTGTTCTGCTCATAATTTAGCTATAGAAGAAGGGAGATATAGAAACATTAATAGAAGTCTAAGATTATGCACGAAATGAAATATGAATAGTATAGAAAATCAGTATCATTTCCTCTTAGTATGTGTTTTTTACAGACAGATAAGACTTAATATTTTATCTCATTTTTATTGTCATTGGCCAAATTAGTTTAAATTCAAATCTCTTTTAAATTGTCAACAAAGTAATGCTGTTAATAAACTTGCAAAATACGTTACAATGCTAATCTTTGGCGCAAAAACTATCAGGCATGATATGACTGTGTAATATGGATTTATTTTATGTATGTTATAAATCATATATAGTATCTCTTTGTTTTGTTATTGTAAGAATTCGACTGATTTAATTAATACGAATTCATGCTTTTCTCTTTGTATTTGTACCGCCATTGCATCTATGTTATATTGGCAATGAACGTTTATATGCATTTGCCGATTAAATATTGAATTGAATTGACCTATACTGTGTCGGTATGACATAAAACCTTATTAATCAAACAAACAAACATATGCGATTCTTTGGTTTTGAAGATATCTGTTAATATTGGTTGTTTTTGGTTTGAATTGCTTTCCGATGCTGAATTGATTTTGAAAAATTTATATATTTTGTTGGATGGTTGTCCTATTTATTGTATCTTAGATTTGTAAAATAATTCATTTTGTGTCGATTTAACTATTTTTTTTTTGATAATAATTGTAAAGAGGTTGAGCTCATCTGGTGTTGAGAATTGTTTCGTATAAAATACGTGTACGTGAAAAGATACTGTATATAGATAGGTAATAAATGACGTGTGTAAATAATGATCGGAGTTCTTTGTTTCGGGTGTAAATAATAATCAGAGTCTATTTGTTAAATGTTTATTAGGATTTGAGGTAGACAAAGATAAAACAAATACCCTTAAAAGAGTTAACTAAACGATTCCTTGAGTGTTATATTATTGATAATATCTCAATTATCAAAGTCAGGATGTGCGGATCTCCATCTATATTTTTAGAATGATTATAGATTATTTACATAATTTTTCCTGGTCTCATGATTTGTTTTAAAAATACTCGGTGATTATGTTATATAAATACCTCATATGCTTCAGAGGCACAATATAAAGTCTTGCTGCGACTTTAATAAAATGTCATTTTAACAGCGACTTGAGTACATAAGATCATATTAATATGTTGTCATTTATTTGCCAGAATAATCTTTTTATTTCTAACATATAGTTACAAAGAAAATGTTTTTTTCCACATCTTAGAGTTCATAAAATAAATACACCTGGTACAAACATTAAAACTGGTGTTATGATATCATCAGATAATTCAAGTGTTGTCTTAATTTCTAGTCGAATTAAAATTGTAGATAATTGTTAGTTTAATTTATTTTGCTTCAACCGTGGCTGTGTTTAATTTACTTCCATAGTTAAATTGGCCGCTATAAAGTGCCTAACATGTAAACAAAAAACATCAAAGTGTTTATCCTAGGAAGTTTTTTTATTGATATGAGCCTAGGAATAACTGGGAATTATATATATATATATATATATATATATATATATATATATATATATATATATATATATATATATAGGTAAGAAATTGCTAAATAAAACGAAACTTAAGATCGTTTAGCACGACTTTATTATTGTGCTTGTGGGTATTTCTAGTTTTCAACTTTTCGGCATTTTCTAGTTGGGTGTTCCAATATTCCTACTTGAATAATGTTTAATCACCCTTAGGATATGTTGCCTGCTTTTTAAATTTGTCTTTTGACGTCTTGTCTGTGATACGCAGGCTTCATAACCTCTGATCCCCTTTCAAAACTTCCATTTTATTTAGTTCCGTCCATTGTTTTCTCGTTTAGGGCACACGCTTTTTATTACTTGGGGACCATACGCCGCTTTTCATGGAATGGCACGGAAGTGTCACATTGAAGGTTCCATGATAACCGCCGTATGAACACATCTGAGGATGTTTCTAAATTCAAAATTTTACTATTTCACGTTTAAATGTTGAATTCTGCTTAAGCCGGTGCTAAGGGGCGTGGACGGTAACTTGCACTTTCCAGTACCGTCCATGAACAGGCTCAATCAAACCGAGCCTGCAACATTTTCAATTTTGCCGTCTTGGGCTTTCTTTAGGGATTCTGTATTTATTCATTTTAACCGTAGGTTAATATATTGAGATTACTGTTTGATGATTGATTACTAGATATGTTTTGTTTGTAGCCTGACAAATCTTAAATTAAAAAAGATAGTTGTGTTCAATCGAAGCCCATCATTAAATTAAGCGCTACATATATTATTCATATTAAGTATTCAAAGTTTTACAATTCGATATTTCTCAGCCTTTTTTTATCTATTATTTTATATTTAAGTTGTTTTAATCTATTTCTTTATATATGTTATTCATAGACTTCAAATTCGAAGGACAGATAAACTCTCTGAAGCTAACTACTATAATCTAACAGAATATATGAAGGCTGCAGATAATTGGTTTGATAATTATGAAAACAAAACTGGGACAACTGGTAAAAAGCGCACAATATTCATTGCAACTGACGATCCAGGAGTAGTTAAGGAGGCCAGACAAAAGTTTGTAATTTTATTTACTGCGTTCACATTAAATTCCTTTAAGCTTGTCTTAATTGGACAGAAATTTCTTCTACATAACTTTTATACAATCGTAAATTTTTAGAACATCAAACCTGACTAACGACTTAAGTAAATGACATATGAACACATAATCATGGGATAGAATATCCATTGACAGCCAGTGAAATATTGAATCATTATGAATTCACTTGAAGAGACAAATTCTTATGATATAACTTCTTTTTGCTGCATATCTCATTGTATTAATAATTCAATACACATTTAATATGTTGAATGAATACAAAAAGTGATATGTGGATAGTTTTTCATCGACGAACATACTATCATATATTTATGCTTTATCTTTTCAAGGTTTTCTGACCATACCATTATAAATGATATAGATGTAACTGTTGCTGCTAGTAAACGCGGGACGAGATATCAATATTCATCATTAGTAGGCATTATACTAGACACATTTTTGCTATCAATGTGTGACTATATTGTCTGTACTATGACATCAAATGTAAGTCCTTTTTATCTCATTATAAAAACATTAGTATTTATTCAACGATTGAAGCATCCGTACATTTTCGTAAAAGTATAAATTATTTTTGGCACCGAATTTAATCACAAAATAGATTTAAATTCAATATTATCTAAACACTTTAACAGAATTTTTTTTTATAATCGAAAAAAAAAAGAGTTGAATTGGCAAAGTGATGACATCAATTTTTTTAACATAATTATAAAAGAATCAGTCTAGGAAAAACGTTTTTTTTTTTACAAATAACCAATTGAATTTAGGTGATGACTTTCTAATTACGTTTTAAAATACTTGGAACTAAGGGTGAAATAGATCAAGCACATGTCTTTTTGACACGTTTTTTTATTAGTGACTAAGGGAACAATGTAATAAAGCTTACTAGAATAATGGTTCAGGTTGTTAAGTTGAAAACAAAATTAGAAATATCGAACTAGCACAAAAAACGTTACACAAACATTTTATTTATCGTGTCGTGCACACAAACCCGCACAAGCCCTCTAACTTATTGAATTTCTACTACGGCGGGCATGGGCTTCAATGCATCTTTGTGTTTCTGCAGATGTAAGTGTACTTTATCAAGATTATTTAACCTATATAATTGTGTTACATTACTGTAATGTTAAAAAATTAGAATAGATCTTAAATTGGCATTATTTTGGCTAAAATTATTTGTTTTAAACTTTTTTTAGATTTGTAGACTTGCTTTTGAGCTCATGCAGATTCGTCATATAGATGCAACTACAGATGCGAAGTCTTTAGACTGTCCATACTTCATACAGAAGCTTTACAAAAGGCATTGTAAAATACGACCAACACGACTTAGTGCAGTAGAGAAAATGCTAAAAGGTGTTTTTTGAAATAAAAAGGAATAATGTTATGTTAACATGAAAAATTTATGATTCGAAAAGAAAAATTTTGTGATCAATTAGACATAAACTTAATTTAAAAGAAAATATGATATTTGAAAAAAGGTAGACTTTTTCAAGCGTTCCTTATTATTAGTTTATTTCATATACACCGTTTTCGTTGCAAATTTACGTTATATCGTCAGCAATAATTATTCTTATATATTAGCGGTATTCCGATAATATCTGAAACTATAATAATATGGATCGTTTGTATCTTAAACAAAACTGATAGTATTTCCAAAATAGGCCTGTACATTTATTTTTAAAACATCGTCAAAACTATGAAAGAAAGTGTTGTTAGGAAATACGAGTATAAATAGCTATTAATCGTTTAGCCTGGACGTTTTAACAATATTATATTACTAAATTTTCTTCAACATGTAACGGCCCAGTGGTGCTTATATATACAAATCTATTTATTTATAAAAGAAGTCTTTTGTTTTTCTAATTATAAGAATTTATTTGTTATATCAAAATTATCATACTTTCATTTATTGCGAATCTTATCCACATGCATTTCGTTTATTCATGAATATTAATAAGATTATATTCATCACTGGTTCTTCAAAAAAATTTTATATGCACCCTGTTAATTCAACATGTAACGGCCCAGTGGCGCTAATATATACAAATCTATTTATTTATAAAAAAGGTCTTTTGTTTTTCTAATTATAAGAATTTATTTGTTATATCAAAATTATCATACTTTCATTTATTGCGAATCTTATCCACATGCATTTCGTTTATTCATGAATATTAATAAGATTATATTCATCACTGGTTCTTCAAAAATTTTTTATATGATATAATGGAAAAGGATCAAAAAGGTCTTGACAGAATGTATTTTGCTATTATTCTTAAGCTTGAAATACAATCATTTGATAGGCAATGTCAATCTTATTTTCATGTTTGTCACAAATCACGGAATTTTCTTAATGATAGAAAATCACACAGAAAACTAGAAAAAGCAAAACTAGCAAGAATTTATTTTAAGCTTTGTTTTTGTACTTTTTTTTTTCTTTTCTTGATATGAAATTTATTTATTCATGAGTCAAAGTGTTAGGTTATAATCCTTATTAAACGATCAGTATTTATCATTTAACTTTCAATAAGCTATCATTCTACGCAATTTTTTTTTGACAGTACAAACCCCCATTTACGTCACATCCGGTAAGGGAAGTACCTCTTCCTCGACGCTTATCGCTTAAATGACAGGGTATTTAATTAATGATAGTTATTCTAAGATATTTTCACTTTAAAATGTTACTTATACTGATAAAAGGGTTTATCCAAAAGGCCGTATAATTCCAAATTACATTTAAATCATTAACAAAGACCGAAGAAGCCATAACGAAACAAAAATGACTTATCATTTATTCGAACTCAATTTTTCGCTTCTGTTCATTTTAACCCTCCTGTATATCGTTTTACGATTAAAAATGTAAAAGCATAAATGAAGAAAAAAATTGAATGTACATGACTGTATAATATTTGTGTTGGCAAAAAGGCAATCTCAAAAAATCGTACATTACGCTAAAGGAATGCAATACATATTATATTAAAGCTGATAAAGTGATATTTTTCACTTGAATTTTTTATTGTATTCATATTCTGCTTATCTTTTTATAATCACAAAAAACAAGTGTGAAACACGTACACAAATATTCGTTTTAAACTTAATTATGATTTTACGTATTGTTAACTGTGCTAGTTGGTATTCATTCTGGAGTATCAAATCAGTCAGGCATGACCAATAAAGTCCCAAGGATGATCAATAACCAAATACGGATGCCGGGATCATAAAACTTACGACACCTAACAAAAGTGAAGTAATCTGATGAAATGTTATAACTGTAAAATATGCATACTGGTGATTTATGATATCACAGCCAAATGTCGCTTGTGAATTCAACATATGCACCCTGTTAATTCAACATGTAACGGCCCAGTGGCGCTTATATATACAAATCAATTTATTTATAAAAAAGGTCTTTTGTTTTTCTAATTATAAGAATAAATTTGTTTTATCAAAATTATCATACTTTCGTTTATTGCGAATCTTATCCACATGCATTTCGTTTATTCATGAATATTTATAAGATTTTATTCATCACTGGTTCTTCAAAAGATTTTTTATATGATATAATGGAAAAGGATCGAAAAGGTCTTGACAGAATGTATTCTGATATTGCTCTGAAGCTATCTCATTAGCTGTTGACACGGATATTAATGATATCATTGTTACAGGCGATTTTAACTATGACGCATTTAATACTAACACAAATAGAAAAATTCTTTCAATTTGTCAACAATTCAATATGGAACAAATAATTGAAGAATCAACTCACTTCACAGAATCGAGTCAGTCATTGATCGATCTCATTTTTGTTTCAAATAAAAATACTATTATCAAATCTGGAGTAGGCGAACACATCCTTGACCAAGAACAGTGTTACCATGTTCCAGTTTCTTGTCTTTTTAAATTCCGTAAACCAAAACAACAATGCTTTCAACGCACTATATGGGAATACAATCGTGGTGATTACGTCAAGCTTCGAAATGATTTTAACAGTTTCCAATGGGAAGAATGTTTCGATTTCAATATCAGTAAATAAGCAGACAACGTTTCAAATCAAATTTTAATAATCTCTAAATATAATATACCAAATAAGGATATATATGTTAGACCTCTAGATGCCCAATTGATAACAAATACTATCAGGTCAATTATTCGTAGACGTAAACGATTGTACAGAAAAGCCAAATTTACTCAATCCAATATGCACTGGGTGAAATTTAAACAATTAAGAAATCAAATAGTATCTCAGATTAAAGAGGCGAAAGCTATTTATTACTCTAAATTATCGGACAAACTAAAACAGGAATCGTTATCTTCAAAACACTGGTGGAAAATATTAAAATCTTTTATCTCACCTACACAGACAACGTCAATTCCCCCATTACAAAATCAAAACACCCAGGAAATTGTATTCTCTGAAGACCAAAAGGCAAACCTATTGAACGAGTATTTCTTACATCAAACCTATATCGATAATTCTGACTCAAATGTTCATGAACTAGGTCCACAAACAACGTCCACTGTTATTAACGATCTAACTGCATCTGAAACTGAAGATATTCTTAAATCTCTTAAAGTCGACAAAGCATCTGGACCAGATGGTATTAGTAATAAAATTTGCGTGAAGCCGCAAAAGAACTCTCTATTCCTTTAACTAATCTGTTTAATCAGTCTCTATCTTGCTGTAAAGTACCAGCTTCTTGGAAGGAAGCCCATGTTACTGCTATCTTTAAAAAAGGTGATGCATCTCTCCCTTCTAATTATAGACCAATTTCACTGCTCAACACTATGGAAAAAGTTTTTGAACGACTGATCTTTAAGCATTTATTTAATCATTTGAACGCGAATAGAATTCTTACGCCTGTGCAATCTGGGTTTATACCCGGGGATTCAACTGTAAATCAACTTGTTTATATTTATGACATACTTTGCTAAGCACTTGATGACGGTCTCGAAGCTCGAGTTATATTCTTCGACATAAGCAAGGCATTCGATAAAGTCTGGCACAAAGGCATTCCCTGTAAATTAAAATATTATGGTGTATCTGGAAAAATATTTGAATGGTTTCAGGATTAATTAAGCTGCAGACGTCAGTGTGTTTTCAACAAGGTTCGATCCTTGGTCCTTTACTTTTTCTCATCTACATAAATGACATAGTCCAAGATCTTCAATCCAATGTTAATCTTTTTGCTGATGATACCAGTCTCTTTCTTGTTATTGAAAACCCACAAACTGCAGCACAACAATTACAATCAGAAATTAAAATAATAGCTGCATGGGCAGAAAAATGGCTTGTCACTTTCAATCCGTCTAAATCAGAATCCCTTATTGTCTCTAGAAAAAGAAATTCATATCACCAACCACTTCAAATGCTTAATCGAACTATACCTGAAGTAAAAGATCATAAACACTTAGGATTATTTTTGTCTCACAATTGCCTTTGGCATTCACATATAGAGTATATTAATGAAAAAGCATGGAAACGGGTGAACATAATGAGAAAACTGAAATTCATGTTAGTTCGTAAATCTCTTGAAATTATTTATATATCGTTTATCTGACCAATCCTTGAATATGTGGATGTGGTATGGGGAAACGCATTTCAGTATGAACTTGACCTCTTAGATAAAATACAAAATGAATGTGCTAGAAGAGTGTCTGGTGCAACAAGACTAGTTTTAATTGAAAACTTAAATAATGAAGTAAATTGGGAAACATTAGAACAAAGACGTTATAAACATAGATTAACATTATTCTATCAAATCAAACAAGGCATTGCACCAGAATACTTGTCAGAACCGATACCGTATCAAACAAACACTCGTTATAACCTTAGAAATTCAAACGACACTATTGGTATTTCAGCAAGGACATCTTTATACTTTAGTTCTTTTTTCCCATCTTCAATTCGTGAATGGAACAACTTGCCCCTTAACATAAGGAATCTACCAACCCTTTCAATGTTTAAAAATTATCTATCACGTGATAAAAAACTACACCAAAATACTTTTATTTTGGTGATAGAAAACTTCAAATTCTTCACACCAGGTTACGCACAAAATGTAGCTCCCTAAATTATCATTTGTTTCTTAAAAATATATCACCATCGCCATTATGTGAGTGTGGTCAAATGGAAACTAACTTTCATTACTTCTTTGAATGCCATCGCTTTCGTTCATGTAGAGAAAAATTATTGGGAAATCTAAATAATTTCGATATTACCCCCAACACCCTACTTTTTGGCAACCCGGACATCTCAGATACTGATAATGCCAATATCTTTAAACATGTTCATACTTTTATCTCAGAATGAAAGCGATTTCTCTGAACTTAAAGTGAAACAGTGAAGCAATCTTTCTTTCCTCTTTCTTTCTTTTTTCTTCCTATTGTATTATTTGTTTTCCTTTCTTATTTTTTCGTTATTATAATTTCTAATTCTTATCCCGATGATTACTTATAAATATAACGTTAACTTCGTCACAAATATTTACATTCCACTTTTTTGATAATTGTACAAAATATTATAAATCGACTTATTATAAAGTTACACTAAAGGGAGAAGAATTTTATAAGACTTAGTCTTTCGTTCTCATCCTTTTATTTGAATTCATTATATATTTGTATTCTGATTGTATTGTATTATGTATATCATGTAAATATTCGGGAAATAAATATGTTTAGACTAAGCTTGAAATACAATCATTTGATAGACAATGACAATCTTATTTTCATGTTTGTCACAAAACGCCGGAAATTTCTTAATGATAGAAAATCACACAGAAAACTATAAAAAAACTAGCAAGAATTTATTTGAATCTTTGTTGTTGTACTTTTTTATTTTCTTGATATGAAATTTATTTATTCATGAGTCAAAGTGTTAGGTCACTTTGATATGTTACTTATACTTATAAAAGGGTTTATCCAAAAGGCCGTATAATTCCAAAATTACATTTAAATCTATAACAAAGACCGAAGAAGCCATAACGAAACAAAAATGACTTATCATTTATTCAAACTCAATTTTTCGCTTCTGTTCATTTTAACCCTCCTGTATATCGTTTAACGATTAAAAAATGTAAAAGCATAAATGAAGAAAAAAATTGAATGTACATGACTGCATAATATTTGTGTTGGCAAAAAGGCAATCTCAAAATAACGTACATTACGCCAAAGGAATGCACTACATATTATATTAAAGCTGATAAAGTGATATTTTTCACTTGAATTTTTTATTGTATTCATATTCTGCTTATCTTTTTATAATCACCAAAAACAAGTGTGAAACACATACACAAATATTCGTTTTCAACTTAATTATGATTTTACGTATTGTTGACTGTGCTAGTTGGTATTCATTCTGGAGTATCAAATCAGTAAGGCATGACCAATAAAGTCCCAAGGATGATCAATAACCAAATACGGATGCCGGGATCATAAAACTTATTACACTTAACAAAAGTGAAGTAATCTGATGTAATGTTATAACTGTAAAATATGCATACTGGTGATTTATGATATCACAGCCAAATGTCGCTTGTGAATTCAACATATGCACCCTGTTAATTCAACATGTAACGGCCCAGTGGCGCTAATATATACAAATCTATTTATTTATAAAAAAGGTCTTTTGTTTTTCTAATTATAAGAATATATTTGTTATATCAAAATTATCATACTTTCGTTTATTGCGAATCTTATCCACATGCATTTCGTTTATTCATGAATATTTATAAGATTATATTCATCACTGGTTCTTCAAAAGTTTTTTTTATATGATATAATGGAAAAGGATCAAAAAGGTCTTGACAGAATGTATTCTGCTATTGCTCTGAAGCTTGAAATACAATCATTTGATAGGCAATGACAATTTTATTTTCATGTTTGTCACAAAAACGCCGGTATTTTCTTAATGATAGAAAACCACACAGAAAACTAGAAAAAGCAAAACTTGCAAGAATTTATTTTAATCTTTGTTTTTGTCCTTCCTTTTTTTATTTTCTTGATATGAAATTTATTTATTCATGAGTCAAAGTGTTAGGTTATAATCCTTATTAAACGATCAGTATTTATCATTTAACTTTCAATAAGCTATCATTCTACGCAATTTTTTTTTTGACAGTACAAACCCCCATTTACGTCACATCCGGTAAGGGAAGTAACTCTTCCTCGACGCTTATCGCTTAAATGACAGGGTATTTAATTAATGATAATTATTTTAAGATATTTTCACTTTGATATATTACTTATACTGATAAAAGGGTTTATCCAAAAGGCCGTATAATTCCAAATTACATTTAAATCTATAACAAAGACCGAAGAAGCCATTACGAAACATACATGACTTATCATTTATTCGAACTCAATTTTTCGCATCTGTTCATTTTAACCGTCCTGTATATCGTTTTACAATTATCACTGTAGGTTTAGATTGTTACAGAATTTATTCAACAATTTGTATCATTCTGAATTTGATTCTAGATTTAAAGAAATTAAAGTTTAATGAAATCAAAATTTTAATAAGAATTTTATAAATGAGAACACCTGTCTATATACTAAATCCATAGCTACAAATGATATTTTTAAAGTAGTGTACATAAATAATGAAATGAAACATGGTCAAACAGAACTTAAATATCTAGAAAGTGAAAGAACTTAAAATCTAAGGATCTGTAGAAGAACGTTTTTACTCTGAAATACTTTAGAACAATTAAAATTGCCGCGTATACCATATCAGACAGATCCTATCTATTATATATTACTTATTTCAAAATGGCCAATGAAATTCCCAATTTAAAGTTTGTAACATTCATAAGACCAATGAAAATTCTACTTTAATCCAGTTCCTCCTTTCTTGCAGGCGAATTAATCGATCTGGCCGAACGAATTGAAGTCAATGCTGCTAACATTATCAAATTTAAGGACCTGATCATGCTTTCGCAACATTTCAGTCATTTTGCACGTAGTGTGATTTTACTTTGTCGGAAAATATTAATTTAATTTTTAAACACATAAACACAAGCTATGATTTTATCAGTTTTATCAGTTGTTGAGTTTTAATTGAATGTTAAGCTTAAAAACAAATATACCCATTTATCTCTCCTCACTCTTACGTCTCTTTAACAATTTCAAATTTATGATTGCTTTGTTATATCAGGAAATT
This sequence comes from Ruditapes philippinarum, assembly GCF_026571515.1. Taxonomy (NCBI): domain Eukaryota; kingdom Metazoa; phylum Mollusca; class Bivalvia; order Venerida; family Veneridae; genus Ruditapes; species Ruditapes philippinarum. Next base: position 23,550 of record NW_026867078.1, read on the forward strand.
AGATAAACTGCATTTTATTAAAATGATTGAATGTAACCCAAATATTTAAATGTTGCTGGTTGTATTACAATTTGTGGTTTGCATGTCAGTCTATTTTCATTTGATCGTAAATGTTTTATTGGTGTATATAGATCTATGGACTTGATTGTTGAAGAAGAGCCTGAAGTAAAACACTATTTTTACAATCATTTTCTTGAACGAAAACATTTGATTCGATATTAGATACAACATTTACTCAAGCAGGTTATGGTGCTTTTCAATTTCCGTAAGTATTTAAAATATCCGGAAAAGCAAACATAAGCTCGTAGTACTTGTGTTATTGTGTATTTGGATTAATGTCATTAATTGACCAGCAATCTACTTTGATCGCTGGCAATAAAAAGCTTTTGTAAGCACCAAAAGAGTGATTTATTGATAAAGAGTGTACACTAAAAACCACAAAAGTTGTTCACAGTGTAAAAAGTATTGTTCGCACTGATGTTGGTACTATTCATATATTCGGAATAAACTTGTCCAAAAAGATCCTGTATGTTTTGTGACTGAAATTGTTACTGTGTGTATACCACACTGGCAAAACATTATGTATAAAATTATGCAAATAAAAACAATTTTCAAATATCAAAGAATATGTAAAATGTGTACTGCAAGTATATGTGCACATTATATTTAGTCCATAAAATAATATGCATTTATTTCTTATTGGAAAATTTGACTTGTAAAAAGTTGCCCCGTACTTCATTTCAGTGTTGTTATATTTTCTGGTCCTTCGGGATCATTGTTGCCAATACTAAAAAGTGTTGAGAATTGAGTACCGCTCAAGCTGGTGCTAGGGGGCGTGAGGGATGTTGCAATTATTCATTATCTCTCATGTACAGACTCAATCAAACCGAGTCTGCAATTCTTATGTTATTTTGTTATGATTAATGCTTCCGAGGGATCACTTTGTTTCCAGAATTTTGTACTTCACAACAGCAGGTGTCAAGTGCCGTGTGGCAGCCATAAAAAGTTGCCCCGTACTTCACTTCAGTGTTGTTATATTTTCTTGTCCTTCGGGATTATTGATGCCAACACTATAAAGTGTTGAGAATTGAGTACCGCTCAAGCCGGTGCTAGGGGGCGTGATGGATGTTGCACTTATTCATTATCTCTCATGTACAGACTTAATCAAACCGAGTCTGCAATTCTAATGTTATTTTGTTGTGATTAATGCTTCCGAGGGATTACTTTGTTTCCAGAATTTTGAAATTATAGCAAATAAATTTTCTAATGACCGCCTTTTATTTTCATGAAATGTTTAATTGGAAAATAACATTATAAATAATGCTTATTGGAACTTACAATATTGACAAATCTTAATTTGAGCATCATATTTATGAAATAAAACCATGAAAAATTGTGCTACAGGATCTTAAAGTGTTTCATGGCGGTTATTCCGTGTTCCTTTAAACTATAAATTAAATCATTTAAATGTGTTGTATTTGTATAATGCATTCCATACTGAATTACTCGTTAATTTGATTTTCTTTTCAAAATATATTTAAGGCGGTTTAGGAAAATAAGTGTGAGACTAAACTTGTAGGGTGTTCTTGGGCAATATCACAAGACTAACGAAGGAACGCGACAAACTTTTCAATGTTGAGCAGAAGATTATTTTATTACGACGAGCCCGTTTCCATTGCAAGATATAGCTGAAGTTGTAATAGGGTGTAGGGAATACGATAATTGGTTAGTGTATTATGCTAGAAAATCAAAATTTAAGGAGATAAATGCAACAAAAATATTGGTTGTCATCAGACGACAAAATCAGGTAACCACGAAGGTCTGGGTCCAAAAAAAAGAGACTTTAATCATGATTTACTTGTGAAACTTTATAAGCGTGTTAAATATAACGCAGGACTTACAGCAGAGATAGCAAATAATACAGATTACGACAACGATGTTATAGCTGTTTAGTCTAGGACAGTTAAAAAATCATGCACATTTTCATTTTAACTTTTTAAATAAGTCAATAAGATGTGAAGGAGAAATATGTTTTAAAGTTACCCGATTAATCGTTTCCAAATAGAGGATCGCGTTTATAAGCAAGCATATTAACAATTGTCCCATTAGACCTACTTGAATGCCGATGTTGTCATTACGTAAGGAAAATGTTTCAATTGTTTTAAATCTGTTTCTTTAGAGCCCATGACTAGATACATATTAGGAATAGAATACTTACAGAAAGTGAATCATTCTTATTAGTAAAGAAGAAGTAATGTTGTTGGTTGCACAATAAGAATTGTTTAAACAATTGTGTTAGAATTTTGTATTTCTTAAATCGTTTTTGTATTAATCGAATTAATAGAAAAGGTTTTTACCAGAAACACACATGTTATTATGTTACATATCGCATGATTTCCTCCCCTTATTATTCACATATTTTTTTAAGTTTTGTACAATTTACCTGACAAAGAGATGTCATCGATACTAGCTATATTTGCCTAGTATTGTACCTTTCATCGGTATCAACTATTATTTTACCTGCACATATTTTTGTTGTTTTAGACTGACAGTGATAGTTAAAATCTCAATCGAAATTTACCCACATATGAATGTATTAAACCCAACGAATAATGGATGTAACAAACATTTATTTTGCCCATATACATAATATTACTCGCAATGGCAACAAAAGATATGTTGGTTAAGCAGGGTATTATACCTGCAGATATTATGAAGTAAAGATTTTATTTTATTTCATTTTTTGAAAAACATATTAAAAATGGCAAGTGCAGTAGCAATGATGATTGGTGGAGCAGCGGTCAATGCATAAGCATTTTCGGGTAGTAATTAATTGTTTTCGCATATGGGTAACAGTAGTGATGAAAAGAGAAAAAGACACGATAAAGCGATGGAATAATTAGAAGCAGCAACAACCGCATGGAATAAAAAGAGAACAGAAAGATTAGATTTTATTAATGAGCAACTTAAAAAAGAACACCATGCTACGGATGAATTCGATGATGCTGATACAGCAATGAAAAATTATTATTATATTACTGGTAAACAATTACCAGCTTTACCACAAAAACCTACATTAAGTGATTTTTTCACTCCGTCAGAAGACCAGAAAAATAGAGAGATTGCATTTGTTGTTGGTGGTATTGTATTAACTGGATTTCTTGCAATGAAGTTGATATAGCATAACATAAGTACGGGGAAAGAAAATAAAATTAATTCTTGTTAAAACCATAAGGTAATGTATTTATTCCATTATCACATATATGTCTTTTATCATCAAAAGGAGACATACTTATTTTATTTATTTCATTAACATACATTTCATGTTTATTAAAGTTTAAAGAAAACATCTTATTCATTTTAGTTTTATCATTAAATAAACAATCTTTATAACCATCAAATTTATTATCTTTCTTTATAATAGCTTTTCCAATTCCTTTTATTTTTTTAACTTCTTCTACTTAACCGATTAAATGTGTTAACGTAAAAGAATATGCTTTACTTTTTTAAAAAAAAACCATTTCATTTATAATTTTCCCATTAAGTTCATCTTTAAATTTACCATTTTTTTATTTTCTTCTAAATATAAAAGGTGATCTTTAGGATAATCTGATGTATCTAATTCATTTATTATTTCAGTCATATCTTCATAAATATCTTTAGTTTTAATACAAAAGAATATACTATCAGTATCGCTTGCTACTAGTTCATTCTTTTCCCATAATTTATTTATAACATTATTATAATAATAAAAGTTATACATTTTTTTGAGTAATCTAATATAGCCTGTCCTAAATAAATAGGTTTATTAAATTTAACAGAAGTAACATTATTTTCAATTGCAACAAAGTTATCATTAAATATTATTAAGTCTTTAAAGTTTGGTTTGTTTATGTATTTTTTTTTTGCTACTTCTCTGCTGGTGGATAATTTCACCTCACTTCTACCTTTGATATTTTCTAATGTCTTTCCATAGAAACTATTGTTCATCAGTTTAAAAAGATCTTTTTCAAAAGCAGATTTTGCTTTAGTTCTTTGTTCAGTATTAAAATTAAAATACTTTGCTAACCAATCTGATTCTTCAAAAGAAATAGTTCTGTATACCTTTGTCACTTTTAAACCAAGTTTGATATTTTCCTTTAGAATACTATTATGAATAATATATTTCTTTTTATCATATAATGTTAAGAATAGTTTTTCTTCATTACTTAATGGTTTATCTCCTAATAAATTTAATTGATAATCAGATAATTCTTCTTTACTTATTTTCATTTTTTCCGGTGCTAGTGGATAGATTCTAGTTTTAGTTTTGCAATCATTTGGATATTCTAAATCACATTCAACCAAACACCCTCTTCCTTTTGGAATATTTATATAATATTCAGGATTTTCTTCCCATTTAAATCTTTAGTTGGTAACTTTTGTGACATTGCCCAACCATATAAATTATTCGCATCAAGATATAGTAAATATTTTTCTAATAAGAAATCGTTTAAATTTCCTCTATTCTTTAATATTTCTAAACATTTTTTCATTTCATTTTCATCTAATATTCTATTTCCATTATCGTGATAGTTAGGAGTATATTTATTTAAAGCTTTTACATGTCTTGGGCCTAGAACACCAGAAAAACCACGTCTAATACCTTTCTCGAACATTTTTAACATATCAACATCGGTTAATAATTTTAATTCTACATCTGTATATTTTAATCCACATTGCCATGTTAATCCTGGAGCAGAATAACAATTACAAGGGTCTATTATATGATGTTTTAACAAGAACTTTCTAAATTTTTCAAATGCATCAGCTAATATCAAAACATCTGTTTTAAGATATAAATTATGATAATCTAATAAATGTTTACAATTAAAATGTTCCCATACTGTCTGTGCATATTGATATTCTTTTTCTGTAATTGTACTTTGGGTTAATGTAGAATAAAAGTTTTTAATATCTGGTAATTTATTATCTCTTAATTTGTTTATAGAATCTATGTATTCATATGGATAGAATCCTTTTTGTTTTAATAGAGAACAATCTCCACCGAATTCTTTTTCTAAAATAGGAAGCTCATCCATTGATTTAGCAATATCTGATAAACCTTTTTGTAAAAACCTAAATGAATCTAGGAATCTTAATTTTTTATATGCTGATCCATATTCTAGTGAAATATATTCTTCAGAGTTTTTAGCTAAAACATTTACTTTATTATATTTTTCTTCATAATAATATTAATTATTTCATCAATTCTTCAATTAAAAAGTGGAAATCATAATTTGATCCATTATGAAAGAACACAGGTATTAATTTTGTTGCTTTACCTTCTTTTGTATTACACGATTGACACGCTGCACCTCTATATTCACCTGAAAGATGATTATGTTCTCTTACTTTATTATATTTTTCACTTTGTTCTTCACAATTATAACAATAGAAATCATCCCCATCACAATATTGACAACATATTCTTTCTTCAAATACTTTTTCACAAATATAACATTCAGTTGCTTCTTGAAATTCGTCTTCTTCATACTTATTTAATATTTTTTTTTTCTGTTCATTAAGGTAGATCTTATAATTTATTTCTTTAAATATCTTAATTTCTTTTTCTACATATTTTTCTACTACATTATTCCCAACATAAGAAAAGTACTGTGATTTAAAGATTTCGGGATAATCCGAATGAACATAGAAACCGTAACTATTTATTTCTTCTTTACTTATTAGTTTTATATAAGATTCATTAAGATTTGGTTGACAAGAATTTATAGGAATAGTGTTTGATTCAAAATCAGAGTAGATAACAAATGGTAATTTAATTCCAAAATGATAACTTTTAAATTTAAGAATATTTTTTCCTGGTTCCGGCATTATGGTTTTACAATATTTATTATCATTACATATTTCTTTATGTTTTATTAGTGTTTCTTCTCTTCGAAATCCTTGTAAACAATTTCTGCATGTAAATGATTTATGACTATTCTTATCACACATGAAACTTGGACTTGACTTGTTCATTATACCAGCATAGAGAAATTGTTGACTTTTAAGCAAAAAGAGTGAATAAACAAAACTTTTCATAAAAGGAGAAGTTTTCTCGTAATAATATTCATAGTTTATGAGTATATTGATTAACGTGAGCATATTTATAGATGTAAGCATATTTATAATTTTGAGCATTTTGCTAGGCTGTGATCATATGGATAAGTTATCAGTTAATTCATCAGTTGTTAGAATATTGATAACATGTGAGCATAAATGAGCATAAATAGCTGTGAGTCTATAAATTAGTTTTGAGCATGTTGATAAATCGTGAACAAATTGATAAGATACTAGCATATTTATCAGTTGTTAGAATAAGTATAAGCTGTATTAATAAGTCGTTATCATATATAAGGGGCTGATAAAGGACAGATAAGGTAAAGGCTAGTGCAATTTTGATATTATAATTTCATGTCTGAAGTATTTATGAGGTAGCAAGATATTATAGTCATCGCAATATGTTTGTTTCGCATGTCAGTTTGGTAATATGACGGATATGATCACACGGACAGATATATTAATTTCGTTCATAACAATTTGACTTTGTTTATATCTTTAAAATGATCTAAATTAAATCCTGTCTTATTCCGGTTCATTTGTCATTAATCATCTAAACGATAAATAAAAGACTTAAATCAAAAAATTGCGTGAGGTTATATTTTGAAATTTGGCACAGTATGTCTAATAATTTGTGCTTCCAATTAAAATATTTACTTATAATATTATTCACTACACCAACTGAAGGGCTTAGTTTGTAAATCTATCAGGGTAAATGGTAAACCATATAATGTTTATGTAATTCCACATTGATTGCTATCATGGTAGTCCTAATTTTTGTCGTATCAGAATTCAAAACTATCAATTCATACCTAAGATCATTCAGATAATGAAGTGTGTATTTTGCATTAAAGGATTTTAAGAAAACTGAAAAAGTCCACCCATACTTTTGAAAGAGACAAAACAAGGAAATTTCTAAATATAAATGGTAATGTTATTTTCAAATAGGGGCCACATATATAGTATGTTATTTCAAAAAATGAACAGTAATATTTTTTATGTACGTGATTGGCCAACACAGAATTGCGTTAGATTATATGTTGATTTAGGCCGCTTTTGAATTCATAATACTTAATAATCTGGGTTAAGAAAATAATATATATATATATCCAAAATGTATAGTTTAAAACAATACGGATAAAAATAGCGGGAAAAAAAAGAATGAAGTGATGCCTTTAACGGGTGAAACCGGTTGATATTTCTCTTCAATTATTTATTACTGTTTTGTTAATAAACAATTGCAATGTAAACTGGAAAAGGCATCACTTCATTTTTTTTTTCCCGCTATTATATATATATATATATATATATATATATATATATATATATATATATATATATATATATATATATATATATATATATATATATATATGTATATATATAGATAATTTATGACAAGGGTTTGGTTTAAATTATCGATATAAAACAGATTTCATTGATTGGTTCAAAGTGTTTGTCATACATTTTTTACCTTTCAATTTTTGGGTCAATGGTTAGTATTCCTACCCGTAACTATAAATTCATTGTTTTTTGCGCTTTTTTCACAGTACTTAGATACGTTTTGGTCGTTACAGAGTTTATTTCCGACTTCATTGTGTTATTTGAGAATTTTGTTGTACAAAATTCTTTTCATTACACTAGTTTATTTTCTGTGAACTTAAAATATTGAGTTAATAAGCAGTTGCAAGGACCAGTAATTATTTGTAGTTTCTTTTATTTGTTAGGTATTTTTTAAATTATATGAGTCATTATTTATTTAAGGATAAGTATAATATACTACCTGACTGTTATTTTACTATGTTGTCAGTTAAATTCTAAGCCTGTGACATCATTTGGATAACATATTTATAGTTAATCCCATAAATGATACATATATAACTACCACGTTTATTCGAAGTGTTACCATTTCGGTCATCCTCGATTTATTAATATATTCTTAAACTTATAGCCATATTTTTATCAAGTTAAAATTAAAAAAAATTGAATGCCCATCAAATTACCAAAATATGTTTCTTTAAAGTTTCTAAATTTTAGATTTGTATACCTTGTATTTACTTCATAGGTGAACCCTGTTTTGTTTAAAATGCATTTTGATTTTCAGTGATATAAAGATTATTTGTATTTTTGACTAGAAGGCAAAATATCAATTCATTTACGACAAATTAAAACATGTGAAAAAAACCATATGGAACATATTTGTTACTTTTAATGGTATAAGTTAAACTGTAAGTGTTCTGGGAAAATGGTAGACACCATTTTTTTGATAATTTGTATTATACAAGATTCATAATTTAAGGTAGCTCGCTACTTTCCGACCGAAATATGACAACATCTCAGATCTTGATGATTTTTGGTATGCAAACATATAAATATGTGAGCTTTACTTCTGCATTATTATTTTATAAATAAACAGCGTTACTATGACGTAAAAGCGCCCTCTATCGTTTGCGGCCAAATTGCGACTTTTTATCAATAAACCGGTCTGTTCTTATCAATTTTCATCCGATTTCATTCATTTTAATTTTATAATATTCAGTAAATGTATGTCTTTGTAATGATGTCCTTTTTTAACATTTGCTTAATAGTCTGCGATTTTACGTCATTTTTCTCTACATTCTGACGTCTATAGTTGATGCAAATATCGCGCGATATCGCAATAAAGATTGTGTAATAAAAAAAATTAAACACGGTGAATTTTGCTATAATTTTCCGAGCGTGTAGTGAGATAGTGAAGGAAAATATTTATGCAATAAAAATATAGGGTGAACGCGTAAGATATTTTGCTATTACTTTTTTAAAATAAAATAAAGGGTGAGTGAAATGTAATGATTTTGGTGACGTTAATAGATGTTGGAGTTCAAATAATAATACCAAATAACAATTTTCTTACGATAAAACATTACGGTAGTAAGTATAAACAACACAGGGACTTGATTAAATGTATATTTTTTGAATTGTTGATTATTTTCTCATTGAAAAACATGGGCTAGATGAGCACATTTACAATGTTTAATCCGACAATCCCTTTTTAAATACTTTCCTAATTTGCAGGACACAGTCTCATGCATTTTTAAATTCTAATTTTATAATGTGATGTTGTAAAAGTGTTATATTATTATAGGAATTAACTAGTTTCAGCGCAAAAAAATAAGATTCATATATTGCTGTATGAATGAAGTAAGGGTTAGGGTTAACCCTAACCCGCTCAAGCCGGTGCTAGGGGGCGTGAGGAATGTTGCATTTATTCATTATCTCTCATGTACAGACTCAATCAAACCGAGTCTGCAATTCTTATGTTATTTTGTTATGATTAATGCTTCCGAGGGATCACTTTGTTTCCAGAATTTTGTACTTCACAACAGCAGGTGTCAAGTGCCGTGTGGCAGCCGTAAAAATTGCCCCATACTTCACTTCAGTGTTGTTATATTTTCTTGTCCCTCGGGATCATTGATGCCAACACTATAAAGTGTTGAGAATTGAGTACCGCTCAAGCCGGTGCTAGGAAGCGTGAGGGATGTTGCATTTATTCATTATCTCTCATGTACAGACTTAATCAAACCGAGTCTGCAATTCTTGTGTTATTTTGTTGTGATTAATGCTTCCGAGGGATCACTTTGTTTCCAGAATTTTGAAATTATAGCAAATAAATTTTCTAATGACCGCCTTTTATTTTCATGAAATGTTTAATTGGAAAATAACATTATAAATAATGCTTATCGGAACTTTCAATATTGACAAATCTTAATTTGAGCATCATATTTATGAAATAAAACCATGAACAATTGTGCTACAGGATCTTAAAGTGTTTCATGGCGGTTATTCCGTGTTCCTTTAAACTATAAATTAAATCATTTAAATGTGTTGTATTTGTATAATGCATTCCATACTGAATTGCTCGTTAATTTGATTTTCTTTTTAAAATATATTTAAGGCGGTTTAGGAAAATAAGTGTGAGGCTAAATTTGAAGGTTGTTCTTGGACAATATCACAAGATTATTGAAGGAACGCGACAAACTTTTACATGTTGAGCAGAAGATTATTTTATTACGACGAGCCCGTTTCCATGGCAAGAAATAGCTGAAGTTGTAATAGGGTGTAGGGAATACGATAATTGGTTAGTTTATTATGCTAGAAAATCAAAATTTAAGGAGATAAATGCAACAAAAAAATATTGGCTGTTCATCAGACGACAAAATCAGGTAACCATGAAGGTCTGGGTCCAAAAAAAAGACTCTTATCATGATATACTTGTGAAACTTTATAAGCGTGTTAAATATAACGCAGGACTTACAACAGATATAGCAAATAATACAGATTACGACAACGATATTATAGCTGTTTAGTCTAGGACAGTTAAAACATCATGCACATTTTCATTTTAACTTTTTAAATAAGTCAATAAGATGTGAAGGAGAAATATGTTTCGAAGTTACCCGATTAATCGTTTCCAAATAGAGGATCGCGTTTATAAGCAAGCATATTAACAATTGTGCCATTAGACCTACTTGAATGCCGATGTTGTCATTACGTAAGGAAAATGTTTCAATTGTTTATAATCTGTTTCTTTAGAGCCCATGACTAGATACATATTAGGAATAGAATACTAGTACTTACAGAAAGTGAATCATTCTTATTAGTAAAGAAGAAGTAATGTTATTGTTTTCACAATAAGAATTGTTTTTAACAATTGTGTTAGAATTTTGTATTTCTTAAATCGTTTTTGTATTAATCGAATTAATCGAAAAGGTTTTTACCAGACACACACATGTTATCATGTTACATATCGCATGATTTCCTCCCCTCATTATTCACATATTATTTTAAGTTTTGTACAATTTACCTGACAAAGAGATGCCATCGATACTAGCTATATTTGCCTAGTATTGTTCCTTTCATCGGTATCATCTATTATTTTACCTTTGTATAAATATGCACATATTTTTGTTGTTTTAGACTGACAGTGATAGTTAAAATCTCAATCGAAATTTACCAACATATGAATGCATTAAACCCAACGAATAATGGATGTAACAAACATTTATTTTGTCCATATACATAACTTATTTTAGCAAAAAGGTTTTACACTATTTAATTAGCTTATATAATTACTTGTGTTTTACAGTGTCGATCTGAAGTCTTGCAAGTTTGCATTTATATGTCAGAAATCATTGTTGGATAATAAAAATAATAACTTTAACAACCAAATAGCAAAAAAACTTGAATGGCTTTGAAGCATAGGTATTCATATTCAATAGTATTGCTTTGAAATTTGATAAACAAGATCACCAAGGAAATGCGGCGTTCAATGAACACAGCCCCCACTCGACCCAGTAACAAAAGTCAGTGACAAGGAGCTCAGGAGGACCCCAAACAAAAACAGGACAAGTCACAAGACATAGCACGGACAGGTTAATCACTAAAAGATAAATAATTTGTAACTGATAAGAAAACAAATAAATAATTGAATAAAATGCCAACAAAGTCAAAGGGCACCAGGGGAAGGGGACAGAAGACCGGGGAAAAGGGGTGGGGGTTAATCAAAGGAATAAAAACTAGGGGTAAAGGGGGAGATACTTACCGTAGACGAGAAAACAACAAGGGACACAAGCAAAAGTGTCATCAAAACAGTTTGAAACAACATAGACATACATCTGAGGAACACAGAGGGGCGCCGCATTGGAACGGTCAGCAGCAAAATAATGACTACTGGGGAGTTTAAACAAACTTGTTAATGATGCACCAAACCTTGCTCTTACCCCCACCATTTTCCTATAAACAAGACAGGGCCAAGTGAAATTCTAACAGTTGTTATGGTTACAAAAGGTTAAATAAGTAAAACACTAAAATGGTCAAGTAGAAACATATGTAAGTTAACCCAATGACCATAACAAAAGTACTTGATGTCCTAAAGGAAGACAGATGAACAAGAAAATCTACTACAAAGGCCCGACGAAGCAAGACAGAAGACAATATTAAGGCAATTCAGTCCCAAAGGGCTTGAAGAACTGTCCATCATAGAGTCTCCTACCTGGTCCGTCAGATGTAATCAAAAGAGGAAAGCGAAGCTTTTAACTGTAAATGGGTTGAACACTTAGCATGTGGTTTGTCTTAAAATAGTAGGGTCAATACCCCTTTTAATAAAACGTTAAATTAATTAAGTAAACACAACAGAAAAATTGCAATGACCCAAGATCTTATGAAGTTTGTAAACAACATACCCGTAAAAATCAGGCTGGCTTACCCTTGTCACAGAAGAGCTTTTAGATCACTTTTGAATTTTGAAATTAAATCAAAGTAACGATTGTAAAATTTTGTAAAATATTTACGTAATTTACAATAGCGGTAGCCCTGTTTGAGTAGCTTACCGGAAATGAAAATATTTCGCTCGTTAAAATCCTTTAGGTTGCTAAAAGCCCTAGCGAATCTAATTAACTAAGATATACGAGTATATACCTTGTAAGATGTTGCATTGGGTACGTCTATACTTTACTCTACTAAAATCATAGTCATCTCTTTTATCATAGATTTTCGTGAATTGTTTTGATAGTGATAAGAAGATCCAAAAATGATGCAGTTAAATTTCAAGAATTTGTTTATTAAGTTACAGCTCAGTAGGATAAATTTTAGACACCATTTGATCAAAATAAAAATTATCTAAATTTAAAATGTCATCAAGGTATCTAGAAGTATATTAAATGCTGAGATAACCTCTTGTTGTGTAATTCAGAGAGACTCAACATGAGTAGTATACCAATTGGGCGAGTCTAGAACACTCCCCTATTATTTTTTGTTAATCTGAAATACCCCCAAAAAAGGAAAAGTGTAAAAATGCTAAAAATACTAAAGTTAACCAAAAAAAAAAATACTACCTGTAGTATCCCCCAAATGGAACACTT